>NC_139234.1:38724162-38756662 GCF_977018435.1 Lepisma saccharinum
GCGAACAAACTCACCGACGATCAATTTAAAATAACTGGAGCTAGTTTTCCCAATGTAGACATAGAACTCGTTAGACGTAAAGGGATTTATCCTTACGAATACGTTAGTGATAATTCTAAATTTAACGACGACGCTCTTCCACTTCCAAGAGAATTTTACAGCAGACTCAGAGAGAAAGGAATCACGGACGAAGAATACCAACACGCGCAACTCATGTGGGAGAAATTAGGATGTAGGACACTCGGAGACTACCACGATGCCTACTTAAAATTAGACGTGACGATACTCGCGGATGTTTTTCAAGCGTTCAGGAAAACGGCAACGAATATTTATAAATTAGATCCAGCGTATTTCTACAGTCTACCGGGATTAGCGTGGTCGGCAATGTTATTCCAGACAAAGGTCAAGCTGGAACTGATATCGGACGTTGACATGTTGCTATTTATCGAAAGAGGGATACGAGGTGGAATGGTGCAATGCGTACAGAGACATGCAAAAGCTAATAACGTACACATGAAAGAAGATTACGATTCAAATCGAGCATCGAATTACATCTTCTACTCTGACGTTAATAATCTCTACGGACATGCCATGGTACAGAAACTTCCTTACGGGGGATTCGAATGGTTAGATCCCACTTCGATAGACATTATTCATTTCGACGATAGCGAGTGTGGTTTCTTCGCAGAGGTAGATCTCCAATTCTCCGACCACCTGCACGACACGTTTTCGGATTTGCCTCCGACTCCCGAAATCAAATGTCCACCCGACTCGGTTCAAGACAAGCTTTTGTTAACATTGGACCCTAAACAGAGATACGTCGTCCACTACAAGAATCTCCGGTTTTTGATTGGGAAGGGTGTTCAGATAGTGAATGTTAGACGAATACTAAAGTTTAAACATTCCACGTGGTTAAGACCTTACATAGAAACTAACACACAACATAGAACAGCCGCCACTTCCGATTTAGACAAGGACTTCTTTAAATTAATGAACAATGCGGTGTACGGAAAGACCATGGAGAATGTTAGAAAGCACGTAGACGTGAAATTAATTTCCGATAAGAATAAATGTCGGAAGTGGATAGCCGATCCTAGATTCAAGTCGAGAAAAATTTACAACGAGAATTTGGTACTTTTCAACCTAGATATAAAATTGATGAAATTTAGAAAACCAATTTACGTTGGTGCAACGGTTCTCGACTTGTCGAAACTTTACATGTTCGAATTTCATTACGACGTGATGAAACCCTTCTACAATGATAAGATATCACTTTTGTACACGGACACCGACAGCTTCATTTACAGCATACAAACACCTAACCTATACGAAGACATAAAAAATCCTTCCATGCTCGAGTATTTCGATACTTCTGCGTATCCTCAACCCAACAGATTTGGGATTCCATCTCGTAACAAAAAAGTCCTAGGTAAACTGAAAGATGAATGTAACGGTGATATTATTGTCGAGTTCGCGGGTTTGCGTTCGAAGATGTATGCCATGAGAACAGAAAGTAGCGTCACGAAGAAAGCAAAAGGTGTGGGCAAGAATACGGTGGAGAACAAACTCACCTTCCACGATTACATCGATTGCCTTTACTCACAATCGACGATACTAAGTATAGAACAAAGAATCCAAAGTGTAGACCACGTGATTACAACAAACGAAGTTAGGAAGGTAGCATTAGATCCGCACGACGATAAAAGATGTATTTTGTCTTGTGGAATCCACACGTTGCCTTGGGGACACTATCGTTTAGAAAATAGTAAAAATTGTAGGCAATGCAAATGAAAAAAAATGAACTTAAATAACTATAACTAAAATAAAAAAAACTTTAACTATCTCACATACACAATAAATAACTAACAAGGACAATGAATCACTTTGGTTTCCGAAAGCAAACAATGGAGACTGTACAACGTTGCAACGTTTTGAAAGTCGTTGATTTTGTTTCTGTATTTTCCGTCGTTGGGTTTCCTCGTCACGTCGATCGTCGCGAATCCGAAATCGTCACTGTTCCAGCAAGAAGAGCAGCGTTCCGAAAATTGATTGATCAACAGGCCGTTGAGTTTAGATAACATGGAAGGTAGAAATTCATGATCTGCCGTGCGGTGTACAGTCTCCATTGTTTGCTTTCGGAAACCAAAGTGATTCATTGTCCTTGTTAGTTATTTATTGTGTATGTGAGATAGTTAAAGTTTTTTTTATTTTAGTTATAGTTATTTAAGTTCATTTTTTTTCATTTGCATTGCCTACAATTTTTACTATTTTCTAAACGATAGTGTCCCCAAGGCAACGTGTGGATTCCACAAGACAAAATACATCTTTTATCGTCGTGCGGATCTAATGCTACCTTCCTAACTTCGTTTGTTGTAATCACGTGGTCTACACTTTGGATTCTTTGTTCTATACTTAGTATCGTCGATTGTGAGTAAAGGCAATCGATGTAATCGTGGAAGGTGAGTTTGTTCTCCACCGTATTCTTGCCCACACCTTTTGCTTTCTTCGTGACGCTACTTTCTGTTCTCATGGCATACATCTTCGAACGCAAACCCGCGAACTCGACAATAATATCACCGTTACATTCATCTTTCAGTTTACCTAGGACTTTTTTGTTACGAGATGGAATCCCAAATCTGTTGGGTTGAGGATACGCAGAAGTATCGAAATACTCGAGCATGGAAGGATTTTTTATGTCTTCGTATAGGTTAGGTGTTTGTATGCTGTAAATGAAGCTGTCGGTGTCCGTGTACAAAAGTGATATCTTATCATTGTAGAAGGGTTTCATCACGTCGTAATGAAATTCGAACATGTAAAGTTTCGACAAGTCGAGAACCGTTGCACCAACGTAAATTGGTTTTCTAAATTTCATCAATTTTATATCTAGGTTGAAAAGTACCAAATTCTCGTTGTAAATTTTTCTCGACTTGAATCTAGGATCGGCTATCCACTTCCGACATTTATTCTTATCGGAAATTAATTTCACGTCTACGTGCTTTCTAACATTCTCCATGGTCTTTCCGTACACCGCATTGTTCATTAATTTAAAGAAGTCCTTGTCTAAATCGGAAGTGGCGGCTGTTCTATGTTGTGTGTTAGTTTCTATGTAAGGTCTTAACCACGTGGAATGTTTAAACTTTAGTATTCGTCTAACATTCACTATCTGAACACCCTTCCCAATCAAAAACCGGAGATTCTTGTAGTGGACGACGTATCTCTGTTTAGGGTCCAATGTTAACAAAAGCTTGTCTTGAACCGAGTCGGGTGGACATTTGATTTCGGGAGTCGGAGGCAAATCCGAAAACGTGTCGTGCAGGTGGTCGGAGAATTGGAGATCTACCTCTGCGAAGAAACCACACTCGCTATCGTCGAAATGAATAATGTCTATCGAAGTGGGATCTAACCATTCGAATCCCCCGTAAGGAAGTTTCTGTACCATGGCATGTCCGTAGAGATTATTAACGTCAGAGTAGAAGATGTAATTCGATGCTCGATTTGAATCGTAATCTTCTTTCATGTGTACGTTATTAGCTTTTGCATGTCTCTGTACGCATTGCACCATTCCACCTCGTATCCCTCTTTCGATAAATAGCAACATGTCAACGTCCGATATCAGTTCCAGCTTGACCTTTGTCTGGAATAACATTGCCGACCACGCTAATCCCGGTAGACTGTAGAAATACGCTGGATCTAATTTATAAATATTCGTTGCCGTTTTCCTGAACGCTTGAAAAACATCCGCGAGTATCGTCACGTCTAATTTTAAGTAGGCATCGTGGTAGTCTCCGAGTGTCCTACATCCTAATTTCTCCCACATGAGTTGCGCGTGTTGGTATTCTTCGTCCGTGATTCCTTTCTCTCTGAGTCTGCTGTAAAATTCTCTTGGAAGTGGAAGAGCGTCGTCGTTAAATTTAGAATTATCACTAACGTATTCGTAAGGATAAATCCCTTTACGTCTAACGAGTTCTATGTCTACATTGGGAAAACTAGCTCCAGTTATTTTAAATTGATCGTCGGTGAGTTTGTTCGCTAAAGCATCCAGACTTGCAGAGAGAAATCTATACGAATCCAGGAAGCGCATCTCGATTGTATTTTTCGTTCCCGGAATCGACACTTGCTTGCTGAGACTAATGTAGCGTTCTTCATTCTCGGCCAAGACACCTATACGTTTCGGATCGTAGCCAAGATGTCTCACCAGGTGGTGAAAATCATATCCGCTTCCGTTGTGAAAGAATATGGGGATGAATTTAGGTTTCTGGATTTTAAGATTGCACGTGTTGCAAATTCCACCTATGTAGTTTCCGCTGAAATGATCGTGGTGGAATATTTTTTTGTTCTCATCAGTAAAACTTTGATCACATACCGGACACACCTCAGTAGAATTGTAATTTTGAAGTTCATTTTCAGTTAAAGGTGCCATCGGTTTTGATGTAAGCAGTACGCTACCAATTACCTCAACCTCCTCCACCATTTTTTCCAGGAAGTGTTCGATTACATTTGGCCCGCGGTATATATATGCTTCATTTATTTTATCACGTCGCACAACAACATAACCGAAACTATTAGGTTGATGAAGCTGGTACGGCGTTGTGGAGGAAATTTCAGGATCCGGTTCGCAATAGGAGAGTGGTTTGAGGAACGCCTCGAAATCTGCGACGATGATTGCGGGATGTTCCAACAATGCCTTGTGCATTTTGAATTCTTCGACTTCGTTCGTTTCGGGCATCAACATTCTAGCCGGTCTGTTGTCACCGCAATAAATTTTATGTTCGGCAAGTTTCTCCAGAGCAATTTGACGACTATGAAGATTTTGATGATCACGTCGGTCACGATCGTCGAACGTGGTTAGGCATCTCGGGCAAACTTCGATGTTGTTTGCATGCTTGGTTGATTGACTTCTGACCAAACGTGATAGTGAACAAATTAGCGTATAGTGATGAACATCCTTGTTGGAAATTAGAAGAAGATTAATCACACGAACATCGTCATCGTCGATATCGCTTATCCTGACGGGGTGCACGAGATATTTATCTGACGTAAAAGAATATACATTAATAGCGATGCGTTTTCCTGCACGATTTTCGAACTTTGTTATATCCGACAATGTCACCGGGTATTCAATGCCAGACATTACACTTTGAAAGTCGGTCTCGTATTGTTTGTAATGTCCAACCCACTGTGGATTATTTTTGCAATGAACAGGATGCAGTACAGCCAACACACACCAGAGAAAACACTTGTTATCGCTGTTCTGTATATTTAACACGGCCCTCTTGTGTTGAATGTTCGGTGGAAGAGGAATATAGCTGGAAGCTCGAAGAGGCGAGAATCGGTTCACGTAAACGGTTAACGTGTGAGGACTTCCACACAGAGACCATCCCGACCCTTTAGCCTCGAAATCGTCGTGTTTCTTAACCAGCTCGTTGGAAACTTTATAATAGAAGTTGTCCAAATTTTCGACGTCAGCAAAATAAAGAGTCTGGTTTTTTGTACAATGATAAAAAATACTCGTTGTGCCATCAACTTTCTCGTATTCGGAAAACAGAACAACATATACTTTTATAGAGTTGTTTTCAAGTTTATCTTTCAAAATATTTAGTACAGGTGTTTTCGTTTCGTCCAAGAAACTAAGGATGTCACGGCCTGGTTCTGACTTAATTGAAAAATCCTGGAGTTGGTCGTTAAATGCAGATCTAATTGGTTTGCGTTCATTGGATAATTTAATTTGCTTGGAAGTGAAAGCTTTCGTATCTGCATTATCGATTTTTCTTTTCGATGCTTGTCCGGTCGATGGTTTGCAAATTTTGAGGTGTTTACTTAAATTTGCAATGCTGATCATTTTTCCGCATCGAGCACAAGGCTTAGAAGGTAACAAACGATTAATTCTCGAACCTGTTTCGCTACATCTTGCCCTGTGTACCGATAAATTGTTCCTTGAGATTAGCTTCCCACAAGTAACACATTCAGTTTTATCATTTTTACAATTGAAACTGGTGGTGGATGCCATTGCTTTTTCGAAAATCACAGAAATCAAAAAATCTAGTATATAGCGATACAATTTTCAGGTATGTTATTTATATATAATTTCTTGAGGTGAAATAGAAAATGCACGATCACGTCAAAATTCAATCTGGTCAAAATTACTATGAAAAACCACGTGAAACACCTTTGAACTTGAAATAATAGATGGTATGTAGCTTCAAAAAAAGTTAAATACCTATTTTTTACAAAAAACAAGAAGCACTGCAACAGGACGTCCGTACTCTTCGGCTGCTCTCACGAGACTGACTGATCTGTAGTGTATGCCGTTTTATATAATAAAAATGTGGACCGTATTGAAAACATTTGTAATAATTAACCAATCAGAAGACGCCACGTTAGATATGACTCATCACATTACGTCATAACTTGTTGCAATATGTTGTGTAATAGTTTACCCCCTTATAGTTAATACAACAAAGAGCATTAGATATGAGTCATCACAATATTACGTAATAACTTGTTGCAAAAACGTTGTGCAATAGTATACCCTTATAAGTAATACAATTAAGAGGTGTTTAATATGAGTCATCACAATGTTAGTTACATGGTTCTAGTTAGGATGATGATTTTTTTTTGGTTTGTTGGATAGGGGTTGAAGAAGACTATTTGTTGTAGTGACCACAGTATTGTTTTTTTTTGTGTTTTCTGTTCTCTTACGAGAATTAATATAAGTTGCCATAGAACCCTCCAATTCATGACTTAGGAAAAATCTGTTTGCGGATTCATCACGTACGCCTATACGTGAGTAAAATGTGAATAGAACCTATGTTCGGAAATCCAAAATAGCGACCGGAAGTCGGATTATCTTAGAAACAGTAAGACATAGGAAAAATCTGTTTGCTGATTCATCACGTACGCCTATATGTAAGTAAAATATGAATAGAACCTATGTTCGGAAATTCAAAATAGCGACCGGAAGTGGAGTTATCTTGGAAACGGTAAAACTTAGGAAAAATCTGTTTGGTGATTCATCGTGTACACCTATATGTGAGAAAAAGTATGAATAGAAGCTATGATCGGAAATCCAAAATAGCGACCGGAAGTGGGGTTATCTTGGAAATGGTAAAACTTAGGAAAAATCTGTTTGCTAATTCATCACGTACGCCTATATGTAAGTAAAATATGAATAGAACCTATGCTCGGAAATCCAAAATGGCGACCGGAAGTGGGGTTAGGGGGCCAGGAATCTTAAAAAAATATTATTTGTTTGTTTGTTTGCGTCACAATATAGGCACGCGCGCGCGTGTGTGTGTGGCACATCGTTCCCGAGAGAGAGGTTTACAAAGGTCACGATATACAAACATTTGACCGGGGCTTGGAAAATTACGATAAGGTGCATTCATCCTTCAAGAATAAGAGACTGCATTATTTACTCATCACGTTGTGTCAGGGCAATAAATGAGGCGCTGAACATAGAGAGAAAATGAGAGTTTTTGAGGTTTGGTGAACCTCAATTAATAAAAATAAGTTTTTGAGGTTTTGGTGAGCTCCAAATAATCAAAATGAGTTTTTGATGTTTTGGTGCTGTTTTCTACGCTGTGAAACATCGTCAGCGCAATAAATGAGGCGCGGAACGTGGAGAGAAAGTGAGTTTTTTTCGAGTAAGGAGCTAGCAACACTGCGCCATCAAATAGAGCTCATGCCTTACAAGAAAAATCCATTAAGGCAAGCTCACCACTTCAGCTCACCACAAGAGGACGTTCAACCGGGTTGATTGCACTACTAGTTATCTTGGAAACGGTGAGACTTAGGAAAAATCTGTTTGCGGATTCGTCATGTACGCCTATATGTAAGTAAAATATGAATAAAACCTATGCTCGGAAATCCAAAATGGCGACCGGAAGTGGGGTTATCTTTGAAACGGTAAAACTTAGAAAAAATCTGTTTGCGGATTCGTCACATACGCCTATATGTAAGTAAAATATGAATAGAACCTATGTTCGGAAATCCAAAATGGCGACCGGAAGTGGGGTTATCTTGGAAACTGTAAAACTTAGGAAAAATCTGTTTGCAGATTCATCAGGTACACCTATACATGAGAAAAAATATGAATAGGTTAAGTTATATCACGTAAGATCGTGGCATTCGTACCAAGTACGAGTGGGAAAAAAAGAAAAATAGGAAATTTTACAAAAACATCGCTAAACGCTAAAACATCAACAAAAATTTGTCAAAATATGTCAAAAACTGATTTTCAATTGATAAAAAAAAGCTACAAATGCATACCTACCAAGTATGAGTGGGAAAAAAATGAGATGCGGTGAAAATTGCACTGAAAAATCGTCAAACGCTAAAACATCGACAAAAAATTGTCAAAATATGTCAAAAAGTGATATTCAATTGATAAAAAAAGACAATACCTACTAAGTATTATTTTGAAACAACCCAATTACACTACTCCTATCTGTGCATAAAGTGGACAAATTTCACACTATATGACACGAAATGTATATTCAGATTTAGTGATTCTAGAAATTATATAGCAATAAACTGACTGATTTGCTTTATTTTACTTTGCCTTTTGGGGCCTCCCCGATGGCGCTGTGGTAGCGTCGTCGCCTTGTAGTCAAGGGGTCCCGGGTTCGATACCCGGTGGAGGCACATGGCACAGTGGTTCGGATCCCACTTTAAACCGTAGGTCCAGTCCCGATTAGCCTTACTGTGCATAAAGTGGACTTAAAAAACACCAACTCAACTTTGCCTTTTGTGCCACTTTTGGTTAATTTGCGAAGATGGGGATGAGTGATGATATTTATGAATGGACACTCACAAACACCCATGCTCAGGCCAGGATACGAACCCGGGACCCCTGGCGACGTAGCGCGATGTGCTAACCAGTCCGCCAAGGAGGCCGGCTATAGTAATAAATAAAAGAAAACTATGAAAAAATTACAGAATTTGTTTCTATTATTTACGGAGAAGGAAAGCAATTTAAGTACTACATTTTTTGTATTTTTAATACGCTCAGTTCAAACTTCGATTACTACTTAACATTTTTTATCATTCTCCTTGGAACTTCCTGCAGACTTCCGTGAGAGAGACATAAACAGAAAGAAGTAGATAGAGATAGAGATAGAGAGAGAGAGATAGATAGAGAGAGAGAGAAAGAGAGAGAGAGAGAGAGAGAGAGAGAGAGAGAGAGAGAGAGAGGGAGGGAGGGAGACTTTTTGAAAATATTTCAATCACCCCAGACATCATCCGAAAAAATTCTTTGGTGTTACCAGTACTTAACAATAAACCATATTAGGCATACAAAGAGTCAGCGAAGAAAAATATATCCCGGTCAATCTTTTGAGGTCGCCGCTAGCCATTGGATACACAACAACTACATCATAGAAATTGAAAGTGCGCGCGTGTGTTACACGCATATCTACTCCTGATGATGTGTTTCTCCAGCCTTACCCTGAGCGTTTGGTCTTGACCAAGAATCAAGTTCAAAACTTTCATAAATTGCTAAGGTCAGAAGGTCCAAACGCCGCCTTTTCTTTTCGTCAGGACGGTAAGAATCACGAGAAACAACTTTTCTCCTCGGTGAAAACTTACTCGTGTCCCACGTGTTTCTGTATTCCGTGGGCGGATGTGTGTATTTAGAGATTTTGTCCCAAGTAAAATATGTTTTCTTCAGTTTCTTTCTATGTATGCATCCTCCACACTTTTACATGGAGATCTTGAATGGGTTATGATTATAGCGCTGCAAACATCAATTAAAATTCTTTACTTATCAAGCAGTCACGGCCAGCCCAAGGTGGGTGAGGGGCCTGGGGCATACAATATACGCGGGACCCATAACAAAAATATTTCAGAGGTGTGAGATTTTTGATCCTTAGACTGAAGTATAGGTGTCCAATATTATCACAATATAATGTTATTACAATTGAAGGGGTTGGGTGTAAAACATGGTAAGTGACACTTTTCTCATTTTCCAATTTCAAAGTAAAATGTGCCATCCTTCAATTTTCGAGCAAAATTGCCATGTCATACAATTCGCATTGGACTCAGTGAAGCCTTCTGAAATTGCTACACACGACACGAAAACAATTTATCTACAGTATAGCTTCTAATAACCTTTTTTTCTTTATGAATTCAGAAATGACCACAACGTCACTTACGAAGTTTTACACCCGATCCCTTCAATTGATAAATACTTAATTAGGTAATATTAAGTAATAATTACCTAGAGAACATGTCGAAGGTTAAAACAAGAATTATGAGAGGCTAGAAACTAACTAACTCTCTAGCCTTCTTAAACCCGAAGGTTCATGGCTGCAGCAACACATCCTGAGCAAGCTCTATATACTTTTTTCCATTCCTACCGATATCCTTTAGGTCCATCTCAACGTTGTCCCTCCATCTTCGTTTTGGCCTTCCTACAGGTCTCTTACCATCAGGTTTCCCAACAAGAATCCTGTAAACTCCTCTTTCCCCTCCCATTCGTGCAACATAGTCTGCCCATCTAAGTCTTCTTGTCTGCCCACCTAAGTCTTCTTGATTTAATTATTCTAATAATATCTGGACATGAATACAAATTTTGTAGTTCTAAATTATGTAACCTTCTCCACTCACCTGTCTCCTCATCTCTTTTAGGTTCAAATATTTTCCTAAGGATCTTATTTTCAGATACTCTCAATTTATGTTCCTCTTTCAATGTAAGGGACCAAGTTTCGCATCCATATAATAATACAGGCAAAATTGCTGTTATGTATATTTTAACTTTTAGTTTCTTAGATATTAAACGAGAAGACAACATTTTATGAAGAGAAAGATAACATGCATTTCCTGAATTAAGCCTGCTTTTTATTTCCTTTTTAATATCATTTTCATTTGTTAGTATTATTCCTAAGTACTTGAATTTGGAGTCTGGTTTAAACGAGTTGTTATGAATTATTAGATTTTGATTATTACCTAACACTTGGTTTCAGCCTGTAAGCATATATTTAGTTTTCTCTTTGCTAACTTCCAAACCTATCTCTTTAGCTGCTTTGAAAAATATTTTAGTATTATTCTTAATTGTATTTATATCATCCCCTAATAATTCTACATCATCTGCATATGATAACAACTGAGTCACGCCGTTTAATTATAGTCCTTCGTTAGTTTCTTTTACCTTCCTAACAGCATATTCTAAGGCAAAATTAAAGAGCAATGGAGATAATGCATCTCCTTGTTTTAACCCATCGTGAATTGTAAATTTGTCAGACACATTAGTACCCACACGAATTTTTCTTTGTTTCACTGGTGCATGCTTTTATCATATTAACAAGCTTCTTAGGTATTCCAAACTCTAAAATATATTATATAATTTATCTCTTTTGACCGAATCATATATCATATATCAATGAATAGCTGATGGACACTTTGATTATGTTCCCACTTTTTCTCAAGTGTCTGTCTGATGTGAAAAATTTGATCTGAAGTTGATCTGTTACGTTTAAATCCACATTGATAATCACCTATAATTTCATTAGCATTTTAAAAGAATGTTAGATAATATTTTATTTGTTGTTGAGAGTAGAGAAATTCCACGGTAATTATTGCAGTTCATTTTATCACCTTTTTTAAACACAGGAACAATTATTGATTCTTTTCACTGTTGAGGGATTTCTTCTTTATTCCATATTAAACAAATTAATTTATGAATTTAAAATATTAATGAATTTCCACCATATTTAATTAACTCAGCTGGTATTAAATCAATGCCAGGTGCTTTGTTATTCTTTAGCCTTTTAATAGCATCTTTAACTTCAGTCAAGTTAGATTCTGGAACTAAAGGTTCTGCTGTGTGAACTTCATTTATTTCTGATTTATCTCCTACATGAACATTTAAGAAGTCATTAAAGTAGTTCTTCAATCTATTTAAAATATCACTTGGTTCAGCCAAAAAATCATCGTCTTTATATTTTATCAAGTTTACTTTAGGTTGCCACCCCTTTCTAAAATCATTTACACCTTTATATAAATCTCTGATATTTTTGTTTTTGCTGTTTGTTTCAATTTCACTAATTTTGCTTTTCAAGTAATCTCTCTTTTTACTTTGAAACGTGCGGTTAACTTCGCGCTTTATTCTATGATAATTGCTTAGATTAGTATCATCAGAGTTATTTAACCACCTAAGTCTAGCCTGATTTCTTATTTCTATTAGATTATGACATTCGTTATCAAATCATGGCTTACTTTTTCTTGGTTTATGGTATCCTATACTTTCTTTAGCTGATGATTCTATTGCATTACGTATGTGCTCCCAATTCTTATTTACGTCTGTTTAATTTATATTTTCATCATCATTTAAATCCTTCAAAACATCAAATCTATTTGACAGTTTACTTTGGTAATCTTTCTTAATTCTTTCATCAGCATATTTTCCTGTATTAAATTTTAGAAAAAGTTTCTGAATTATTCTTTATTTCATTTCCGATGTGCCACTGGTGCGATGTTCATCGTTTTTATACGTATTTAATTACAAAAGAGGATATGTTCAATATCAAAGCAGCAATCATATCCAATAACGTTCTCTTCCATATATCTCTTTTGTTCACTTTTTATTGGTTTATATAAAATGATATTATCACTTCATTATTTCATTCAATAATTAAATGTTTCATTAAATGAATATTGTACGTTAACTATTTTTGATTGAAATTTATGAACACAATTTTTATGAAGTACTTCATTTAGAATATGATTCCAGTAATTTTTGATATTTTAAAGTATATATCAAAACAACCAATGAAGTGAGAAAAATCAGATTAGTTGTTTAATTGGAAGCATCTGAATCCTGTAAACTCATATTAAATCGAACATAAGCAATTATTTTTATCTGGCGCGGAGCCCCCTGATGCGAGTGCCCGAGTAGCCCCTCTCTAAGGCTGGCTCTGAAAATAGTAACGACAAATATGCAATATTTTGGCCTATCTAACTTAACACACCCACTGGCACACCTAAACTCAAAGGAGTCCGCATGAGCAAACCAAAAGGCCATCCTTGCGACCCCTTGAGGTTCACCTCCATATTGTCAACTCATCTTGGTTCGCACACCAGGTTTCCTAAGAACAACGAAGACTATTCTCTCGTCTCACATGCCTGGCACATTGCCTACTAATGAAAGTTTTCTTCATTCCATTAATGTAATAATAATATCAGGAGTTTAATTTTGATAATATAGTTCAGGTGTAGTCACCGGCAATAATTAGTGGACGCCCCCCGCCAAAGCAAAAAGCTTAATTCGCACAGTGGTTGTAACAATCACATTATCTCCAAGGGCATCCTTACTACCCAAATGTATGTGACTGTACTTGTGCTCAATCTTCCGTCTTCAATAGTGTAAAACATCATCCTTCATCTCGCTTTAATTAGTGGTTCTGAATTCTAATTTTAAGATAACATTACTGTGGATTCAAAAATATTCACCTGCTAACATTATAGAAGAAATTGCAACTATATAATTTAATTTTATAATTTTCTGAAATAATACCCTCTTTACCACTGTGTGAATTAAGCATTTTGCTTTTGGGGGGAGGGGGTTGGCTCCCTCTGTGGCGTATTTGTGATTTAATTTTGGAAGGTAGGTGTTTTGGAGTATGCAAATTTGTAAATGTTTGTCACCAGTCAGTAAACTAAACAATTTCCTTTCGGTTCTAAGTACCTCAGAACATTGGCTCTAACTTAGGTTATTAGATATTATGATAACATTTACATTTAATTTAGAAACTGCATTTTATATTATAAGAAAATCCAAACTCATATTTAAAAAGAGCTATCGAACTAGTAACATAGAAAAAATGACCAAATTTCTATTTGCAAATCCAAACTTAATGTCCATCTAATCTACCTATAAGTTTCTTGTGAACACTTCTGTAAAATATCAGCACTATGGCCTGAAAACTGAAGTGGATAACATCTGCTGGAATGCGATGAACTCTGTTGGCTCGGCGAGGTTGGTCAATTGCATATTCGTGTCCTTTAATCCACAAAGCTGAATACTTTTCGGCAGGAAAATCTTTGATGACAGGACCATTAATGGACACGAATGATTTTTTCAATTGTATTTGTTACACAGTTATAATAATCATTATTGTACAAGATTCCCAGACTGGGTGATATAAGGTTCGAATTTTATTTATTTATTTATTTCAGAAATTGAACGCAACAGGTATATTACCCATTTATGACGTTCATTATTCAATAATTTTGTGATATCATTATTGATTATTGCACAGATCAATGTAGTATATAGACAGAAAACATTTAACAAACATACAAGTCTTAGGTTCTATCGTAATTTATGTAATTTTAGTATATTCCTTTTCAAAAATTGCGGTTGGGCAAAATAAGTCCACACTGTTTTCACTTTTGACGTCTTCTTGGTCGTAATTTGCTTGAGGGGACGTAGAAGTCGAGCTGTGACAGGGCGAAAGGAGCTTCAATGAGCTACCTAGGTATATGCTTGCAATTTCATTTTCTTTGAGGGCAGGGTCGTATCAAGGTTTGTGGAGACCCCTGGGAAAAATGTTTTGTGTGGGCCCCTCATTTTTTATTATTTTTTATTAGGAGCTTTATTAGCTCAATATGATAACCACCAATTTTCAGCAGTTGAAATGGTAGACTTGATTTTAGAATCAGTAGTCATTCACAATCGAACATATCGAAGAGAGGTTGACAGGGAGAATACCGCAGTGAAATAAAGTTACAGGACGAGAATTGTAGCGTTATAGCAGCAGTAAAATTCTGCTTCTAAATGTCTACAGTATATTATGAAGAGTGAACACCGTAACTACAATATATAGTAAATACTAAAGGGGTTCAGACGGAAACAGAGAACTGAGTAGTAGACTGTACATAGTTTATTATAAATGATATTATATATACAATTAAGAGTAAATATGTCACTACATATGCACGGTCCATCTACTGGACAATTACCGACAGGTTCATTGTGGAAGTTGTAGTAACTACACATTCTTGAAGAAAATTCCCAAAGGCTTAACACTTATAGTAGACACACTTTTCTTGCCTTTTTCGCCGAAAATTCATCTACTATATCATCGAAGTCCAATTCACGAAGAAGTTCATGTTCAATGCTTAATAAACAAAGATTGGATAAGCGATCCGGTCCATGGCAGCACGAAGCCTCTTTTTCACTAATTTTTATTTTTGAGAAAGATCTTTCTCCGCTGCAGTTTGATACCATTAAAACCAAAAGCATTCTAAAGAGAATTTCGACATTGGGAAATGTACTGCGGAACGGGTCCTTACATACAATATTATACATAGACAGTTCCATTGAAATGTCTTCCTGATGTTTGACATTGCTACTGCTTACTAGGTGTGCAAACTGTATCCGCTCATTCTCTAGCGAGAGTTCCAGATCCTCCTCGTAGATGCTCGCGAGCTGCAGATATAATTTGTGATGGAGTAGCCACTGCAAGTTCATTTAGAATACTGAACCTCTTTGCGACAGTTTCATAGGGAAAAATCCTGTCTGCGAGTGATGAGGTGATTTGATCAATCACTGGTAGAAAACTTTCCACTCTGAAATGTTCACTAGGTGAGAGGTGGATTTGAGGTTCATTTTGATAGTCAAGAGGATTCAGTTCTCACGTGAGTGTTCCTTATTGAACTCTTCTGTGCCACTTCTTCTTCTAGCTATCTCCTCATATTCAGAAAACGAGTTCCTTTTTGATTCTACGAACTTTTTTAAAGATCTCAGAATGTCAATGGCAGATTTTGATTTTTAAAGTACAACTTATTATGTAATTTTTCACAAGCATAGCCAGCTGGTTAAAATATATTTTTGGTGGAGGCCCTTCACAGCTTCCTGTTGGTGGGGGCCTGGGGCAATTGCCCCAGTTGCACATAGGTTAATCCGGCCCTGTTTGAGGGGGATAAAAACATTCCTGGCACTGATAAAATAATTGTCTCTGGCCGGAGGAAAAAAAAATTGTGGGGGAAATCCCCGAGAACCCCCCCGTTAATTCGCACACTACTCTTTACTGACTAATTTATTGAGATGAGATTGAGGCATTTCCCTATACATTAAAATAAAAACTGTTAAGTGAGGATAGATATTTGGGGGAGGGTCGAGCAAAGAGTCTTTGATCCCCTAAGGCTGTTTTGAGAGTGCATAAGTTACCCCCCCCCCCAAAGTGGGCGCTAATGTTATAGCTCTTTTCAGTTCTTACGGCGGGCGGTCTAGAAGCTGGCTGGGGAAGTGGGGAGCGGGGATTACGCAACAGACCAACCAGACAACAGCAGTGGCGCCGAGAGACACGACGCGGCCGGAAAGAGCACTACGTGAAACTCGTTCTACTGGCCGCTACGTTTCTTATCGTGCTGGATTGGTCGCTTCCCCGCTCCCCACTTCCCCTGCCAGTTTCTAGAGCGCCCGCCGTAAGAACTGAAAAGAGCTATAGTAATAAGTAGGGAAAGGATTTTAAAGTGCAATATTATGGTCGGAAAAGGGAAAGAAATGTTTTCAAGAAGGTGCACAAAAAAAGGTGCTGATAAAATGTCTTTATTCAATGCTCTCTTTTTCTGCGCCTTCTGTATATAATGCGCGCGGACCGCATAGAGAACTGTGGTTCTGCCGAATAGGTTTTGTTGAAGTTTTTGTTTTCTCTCGCGGGTTTTGTTACGTTATCTTGGGAACTATTGGGGTTCAAATGCTTATATTATACCTATTTATAGCTCTCGTTCTGCTCTACAAAATGAAAATATAGCATTTTATGTAGCTGCTCAAGAAGAGTGAGAATAATTTATTTCTCTGTCTAATTTTGTAACAAAACATGAAAGAAAAGAAAGGAAGAAGGTGCTGAAGCATCAAAGAGGGGGTAAAAGAGGATAAATGTGTCAATCTCATGAAAAGATGCAACAAAGTGTGTTCATTTTACTTGATTCCATGTCTTAAAATACATATCTGAAACGATCAGTATGAAAATGAGATTTATTTTTGGAAAGGTGCTCCACCTTAAAATCCGTTCCCTAGATGGGGAAAAAATCTGTGCTGAGAAGAAAACTACGCGAGGAAACCAAAGCGACATGAGAAATTTTGAAATAATTCAAGTGAACATTATAATGGAGCAGCCATAAGTAACAAGCTCGTTTAGTGGTCGATTTAATGATATCACTACCGAAGAATCCAGATCAGTGTTGCCAGATGAAGGGAAATTTCCCTCGGCGCGGGAAAATTCAGATAGATTTTTTAGGTGAATAGAGAGACTTTATGAAAAATTTGAAAATTGGAGAAAACTTTTAACATATGCTGTTTCCATATTAATTTCAAATTTATCCCCATTGAAAAACAAACTATAATTAAAATTTTAAATTTGCATTTTCGTTGTTATCGATCATGTTTACTGTAAACCTAACGTTTATAAATCTTTTCGTATATATTACTGCAAGGCAAGTATACAGTTTAATATCAATAATGCTCATTACCTGATATGGCCTCAGTATTTTTCATCTATTCAATGACGCCTAGAATTTCTGTGAGTCAATAGAAACATTAGCATCTTCTAGTACTAATACTAACAACAATTATAAAATAATAATAATAACAGTTAATGAAGTGTGTTGGTTGCGATTTCATTATTTATAAAGGGAAATTTTGAATGAAATGGGAAAAAGTGTAGAAGAAAATGGGGAAGTTTTGTCCCTTTGAAAGGGATATTATGCTCTCTGGTTCTGGCAACACTGATCGCAGTGCGACGGAATGTTACATTGGGATTGTCCTATTCTATTATCAAGTATCTTCTGTAT
Source organism: Lepisma saccharinum (assembly GCF_977018435.1). Classification (NCBI taxonomy): domain Eukaryota; kingdom Metazoa; phylum Arthropoda; class Insecta; order Zygentoma; family Lepismatidae; genus Lepisma; species Lepisma saccharinum. The sequence goes on from NC_139234.1 coordinate 38,741,956, forward strand.
CCATAGACGCCAACTCCATGGGGCTTGGGGGGGCTCGAGCCACCCCAATGGTAATGATGTGGGGCAGAGCCCCTCAAATAATTTTGCATAAGAGGGTCTAATGTATTATTTTGCTTCTCTTGTAAAGTTTACTCTGAATTGTGCAACATGAACTTAACTTTAAATACACATTTGAAATGTTCTAGACCATCAAATTTGGGGGGCTGAGACCGCTAAATCATCAACTTTGGGGAGGGGGCTATGAACGGAGACAGCAAAAAACATGACTTATTATTATATACTAAGTATATAATTATGAGTATTGTTAGCATTTTCACTAAAAAGAGTTTCAAAATAACGAGGTGATATGACAATTATACCAGTATGTTGTTTAGTGAATTCTGAACAATTTCAGGTCGTAAATCTCGAAATCTCTTCCTCTAGTCGAAAGAATAAGGGGAAAATAATTCTAAAGTCTTTGATTTTATTTAACCCTGGCTTGCAGTAAAGTACGCAAGGAAAGCTTATGAAAAGTCTGTATTGCGAAAGGGGGAACGACTATGATCAAATGCATTATTGCTAAAGCACGTCATGCTTTAATTGCAAAATTAAATTTAAGAAGTAAAATATTGTAGCAAGAACAGAAAAGTAAAACTATTTTCCAGCGATTTGTGTTAGCATTTATGTAAATAATTAAATAAAACTGTTAAATATTGTAAATATTCGCTATTTCTATGGGTACGTCAACACTAAGGTTCTTTGCAACCGTCACATGTCCTTTCTTTACAAGTCTGTTGCGGACATTAAAACACACCCATGCCCTCGCCGGGACTCGAACCCGAGACCTCCGGATCAAAGCGGGTTGTGCCTACCACCCAACACGGTCGGCTACCGAGGCCGGCATAAAACTGTTATGTCGGCCTCTTAATGTAAATACAGCGCCTACTTTTAAATAAAAATGTTAATTGTTATCTAAAAAACAAATGAGCAGACACACGTTTTTTCATGTTACATTTAATTTGCATGAGGAATATAATAGCTGCTTAGAAACTGCTATACGAAGACGTAATTTTTATTTTTTAAAAAGGGAGGGAGTGAGTCATTCATTCATTTATTTCAGTGATCAGAGCCCCCAAATAATTTTGACAAGTCGGCGCCCCTGTTTGCCCTAATAAGGATAATGAGCTGAAAAATCGACGTGAGTAAAGAAAAATAAGAAAAGAAGAAGCTTTTCAATTAAAGATATTCGTAAGTGTATTTATTATGAATTTTGTACATGATCAATACAAAGCTGAATGTCCGGTTGCAGCATTAGCCAGTAGGTTCAGGAATTTCTTCTCGGGCTCTTCTTATTCCGACACACATATTTCCGCACTCATTGTTGGTGTTATGCACGGTGACCACTTTCAAGAATCGCAACTGCAAAAAACGCACCTTTTTTGTGGTTTTGTTCGACTTGCTACATACAAAAACGGGTGTTGAAAGAGGCAAGCTCGTAAGACCTATGCTTTGCAGCATCAGGTTGTCATTCTTGGTGATCATAAGTTATGGTGCTCTCCGAATGAAGCTGCTATGCTTGGTGTTCGGTCCCGGGTTCGAATCCTGGGCTGGGCATGGGTGTTCTTTGTAAGTGTCCCTTCATCAATTTCATCACATCATCACTCATCCGCATCGTTACGATTAGCCATAAGTGGTAGAAAAGCGACCGTGTTCCCGAGCATTATCAGATTACTTACCCTTTTTACCACTGAGAAACGTGGCGTCCGGTGGAAGAGTAGGCACAGACTCGGGAACGGGGAACAGGAGCGTGGGTTCATGTTGTTATGGATGTAATTTTTTTTTTAGAAGCAGCAATCAATGTTTTTTTCTTTTATAATATGGCCCCTACAAAATAAGCATATCGTATTGCCTCAATCTCATTAGAAAAATTATTAAGCACAAATCCATGTAAATTATCGGTAATGAACGGTGATAACCAGTGATGTGCGTCTACGCGTAAACAACGATAGTCTACATTCTAAACGTAGACTATTTTATACAAGTAGATTACGTAATCTATTTAAACAACATGGCGAAAGGATAACTTAGCAAAGGGCGCCGTGGAATTAAAAGAAAATTATACTGCGTATCAGTTGCTGATGTGTGAGGAGAACTTTTCATACTCTTTCTTCCAAATTTGAACAATTTCTCACCTAGGAAGAAACCTAATATAGGAAATAGTGTAGTGTTTTATGGGGAAAAGACCACTCTTGCCTCACGACTGCCATCTGTTGTTGTTTCTTGCATACTATTTATCTTCTTCCGTAGTTGATGATAGAAGAGAAGAGAATAGGATTCTTTTCATTTCGTTAGGAACCAATATAGTTGAAAATGTCACTTTCTTTTCATGAAACCCTTGAAAATTAATTTTAATGCACTTTAGATTGTCTACGTAGTCTATGTAAACTACAACCCAATGTAATCTACGCGTAGATTAAGTGTAGACAACGCATGTAGACGTAAACTTATAGTCTACGGCACATCACTGGTGATAACCCTCGACCAAATTTATTCCGCGACTGTCGACGTAACAGGGACGAGCAGAAGTATGAAATAACTTAAATATCTTCCTTCTATGCAGTTCATTTAAGGCCCTAAATAAGAAGCACCTGTCAAAACTTATTCTCAGACCGTGTGCTAAATTGTTACTGCAGTGGGGGATAACTTGCAAGCCCGAATGAGCTATACACATCAGTGGAATCTCCAGTCTCCTTTTGTTCCTGGTTACGGGAGAGAAACATTACAAATATCAGTCATTCTGAAGTAACAAGAAGATACAACGACTCCATAATACGTATATTCGAACAAGTGTTCTAGGGTTACCAGCCAGTTTAAATTGGAGTTGGCTTCCAACGTCCTATTTTCCATATGTTGAGCCATATTATTAAACTAAATATACAGTTACAAAGAGCAACTTAACAGTGTTTTATGATAGTTTACAATGAGCTTCCATCCGTGTTTGGAAATGAAGATTGCAGGAAATCTATTCACCCTAGCAGGAAGCACAGTGATGCCGGCCTCATACTGTTCCTTACATGTGTGCCTGCTCCTGAAATTATACCTCCCCGCGTAAACCCAAAAAGGATGTTACGGGACCAGCTGAGAGGTGCCTCGCTGCATCGAGTACCAGACAGGGATGGAAATTTGCGGGTAATTATCGTAAGACCTAGAGCGTCGTTTAATGAAATTATAAATAATAAAATAATCCGCTACAGGCAAATATATTAGGGTAGGTCTGGCCTCCGGGCCTCTTATGGCGCTTCGCCACTGTTTCATGTTCATAAGTATTCCTCGATGGATATCAGCTTGCTGTTCACCTTGTTCTTAAGTTACTGTGTATCATTTTTCTCTTCTAGGTGTTCCTAACTCTGGGCAGCAATTGACTACCATCTTTGTTTGATTTGTAGTGATTTGCTTTATTTTACTTCGCTTCTTGTGCCACTTTTCGCTAATTTGCGAAGATGAGAATGACTGATGAGGTATAAAACATCTACGGGATTTGGGATCGAATTCAGGCTGTGGCAGCCTAAAGCAACTCGCTTATACGAGAGGTACCCTTTATATGTAAGGAAACGCACCTCTGTTAAATAACTGTTTAACACCTCTATGGACTGGACATGGCAGGGTTATGATAATATTACAAAGGATGTTCGTTTACCTGTAGATTCCAGTTTAGATGATCGTCTCCGCCGATAAGGATAATAAGGCATGGTCCTGAAATAAAACGTCTTTAGGGAGCGCAACTCCCCACTTGGAACTCTAGTGTAGCACCGATATTCAATTTATAACTTTGAGACCGTAACTTTATACTCTATAACTTTTGGACTACAACTGAGAGGGAGATCTATTAACGCGATCTATTTAAAGGGGATTCATATTTCCGATCGTTAAAGCCGTTGGGCCTGTTCCGTCCTGTCGTTAACCGTGTTTTTTGCATAAGGCTGACGTTACGTTATTTCAACCGATTCCCTGTCGATTTCCGTGCCAGCGGAGTTTTAAAGACCCAATGAAGGTCGCCGGTGTGATAAGCTTGTAATAACTGCTTCCAGCGCTTCAGCCGGATCCCTTGGCGAAGTGATTAGTCTATTGTGCTATGACGACAGGGGTACCGGGTTCGAGTGATACGGTGATATGATGAAATTGATGAATGGACAGTCACAAACATCCATGCCCAGAGCGGGATTCGAACCCAGGAGCCCTGGCGTCGTAGTGCAATGTGCTAACCACTCCGCCAAGGGGGAGGCAACTACCATATTGACATACGTCGTTTTACTTTCAGTGCCCATATCGAATATTTTAAAGTGCATGCAGAACTTTTTTGACACTAGGTGTAGTGCGCAGTGGCGGCGATTAAGGGGCAAGCGGGGCAGTTGCCCCCTCTCACTTTTCGCCAATTTTGCTCCCGCATATGCTAAACTTTATATACAAAGGGAAATATACTATCTTTGCCCCCGCCCCCAGTTTTGGCACCTTGCCACCTCCGGTTTTGGAACCCAATCGCCGCCACAGGTGTATCCCGTATCAGGCTGGTGCAAGGAAATGACGTTCAACCACGTAGACGAATAGCGGTGTTCAAGTTCACAAGAATCAACAAATGCCTGTCTGCTTCTTTAAACGTACATTTGATCAGTTAGCACGCACCGTGTGATCATACACCACACCCACCACCGTTCCAGAACGTAGTGCAAACGGTGCAGACACCAAATACACTACTTGACACCAAATAAACGAAGTAGACGAGTGGGTGTTGCACCGCGTAACCAACTAGATGCGCGAGTGCTGAGAGGGTCAAAAAGTGCAGCGAACTAGAGGGGGCTTTAGTAAACCAGCTTACCTTTAGCGTTTGCCCTAGATGATACACGTTACCATGATCTACTCTGCCTGAGCAACGAAAATTGCATACTGATAGTTCTCAAGAAACACGGTGACCTATGAATGCCAAAGCGAGCAAGATGGTGATGCTCGAGGAACGAATGCAGAAACGAAAAAATTGGGGAAATGTGTATGAAAACAGGAGATTTTGCTCGATATTGTGAAGCCTTTACTTAGATCAATGAGAATGGCCTTCGCTGTCCTTCCCCCTCCCATGGGTCCGCTCCTGTTGCCACTTTCTGACTAAGTGAAAGACAAACTAATAAAAAATTGAACAAATTTAAGAGTGAGTGTTCTGCACAGATACAAATGCAGTTATTTTAACGCTTTTTTATTAATTCACAGGTTTTTTGCAAATTACGTGTGTAAAACGAGCTGTCCATTGTTATATTGTTCTGATTCACAGATTTTATCTTTTTACCTATGGTCGTTTCTGAGAGATCAGCAGATATTGATTGTTGACATAGAACTGAAAAATTGGCGAGAATTTATACATTGCGTCAAACTGATGATTCACAGTTTTCAACTTATCAACCTGAGTAATTTCTGGTATTGTCGAATTTTGATTGAAGTTTGAAAATTGAGAAAAATCATTCTTGCCGGATTGATTGATTTTGTTATAAGCCGTTTTTTTACTTTTGGCTAATCGCGACGATAATGATGAATGGTGACGACGCAACACAAGCCCAACAGAGGATTATACTGGCTGTAAGACCAGACACCAGAGCCTTGTTAGCCTGTAACAAAGCAGTTACCTCGAACATCATCCTGGTAACTCTGTTGCAGGTAAAGAAAGCAAAGCTTAAACTGTATGTACATTCGTGTTCTTACTTAGAAATTGGTGAATATCTGGATCTTATCTCCACATGTTTTTGAGCTTTTTTTCTTATTAGAATGTCCACTTTAAGCTGAGTGGGACTGGACCTACAGTTTAAAGTGGGATGTGAAACACTATGTGCCTCCGGGTATCGAACCCGGGATTACTCCATATGTGTCTTGATAATGGTGAGTTTTTGGTAAACTCATTAACAATACTCAATGTGTGATTTATCATGCTTCAAATAATTATTTCTAGATGTATCATGCTTTTATCTTTCTAGAATGAACAGACAAACACATTTTATTAGTTTTCTTCTGTCTCTGTAAATTTTTCATTACAAATCATTTAATCTGATTTAAACAGTTGTGCTAATTTGTCTTAAGAATACCACAGACGTAATAGTAGTAGTTACAAAATATTTTTGAAAATGTTTGGTGCTATATATTTTTAATGCTTTGCTTGAAGTTGTTTCAATCTTTTTCCAGAAAATAATTTTTAGAACACAGCTCCATCTACTGAATATTTTTAAAAATAAATATAATATTTCGTTATATTGGTACGTAGAAATGAAACTTTTCACGTGCTCGGACGTGTGCAATCATTTCCAGGAGTGGTTTCCAAATTTTCCCAACTTGAGGTCTCCTTAACATTGATTCTACACTCATGCTTCCCAAGACTTCTTCTTAAACTTATGTGCTATTCCTTTTCCGCGCTTAGAAGGGACTGCACTGTAAACACAAGGGCAAAGGTATTACTCCGCCAGGCTTTAGCGATTGGATGATAGAAAAGCTTCTGCTGCTTCCACCACGTGTAAGAGAAAGTTGGCGCGGAAGCAATGTTACAAGCTACGAGAAATTAAATAAAAAGGAAAACTATAAGTATTCACAAGATAAGCTGAACTTCTGTACTTAAGAATTTAATTTGAAGATATAAAAGTGTTTTACTTGCCCAAGCACAGTCAGATAGAAAGTCGATTCCTTCCATAGATTCCTCCCCTTCACTGTTGGTGCCGCCGCTACTGCTATCAGCTGGATTGATAACAAGTCGGTCAACAATCGTGTCGCACATGTAATCTGATTCCCAGAAGCGTTCCTCTTCTTTCTCCAATATGCAATACAATAAGGCGTCTGCCTTTGCCGGTCGGGTTTCTTAGCCCTGTGGTTAATCCTTAGAGGAAAGTCTGTTTTTTTAGAATTTACGGCAGAATCTACCTACACCTTAGAAACAGTATGGCCTTCATTCACCCACGTTTCATCAAGGAAATACAACTTTCGCCCCTCCCGCCTGTATTCGCGTATTTTTCTCAGGTAGTTCCGGCGCCACAACAATATGTCTTCTCGGTCAACAATAATATTTTTTCTGTTGCGTTGCACAAACTCGAAGCTGATTTCTTTCAAAAGTGTGTGGAAACTTGTTTTCTTAAGGTTCGGCAGATCCGGATCACTATTCACACTCACCAACACTTTATTTATTGTTGGCGCTTCGTTCCTCTCAAAAAAGTGATGAACCTTACGACGGATGGCACTTCTCGCAAACTCATTGCACTGAACTTGTAACACAGGCTTTTGACGTTGACGCTTTTTCCCTGGTGTTGTTAAAATGCCCTTATTTAGAACCTCGCTGCGCGCAGATTTTACACTCTTAACAGAGACACCAGTAAACTCAGATGTCAATTTCATCACGTCCTGGATAACCATAGTTGGATATTTCTCGCAAAACTTTGCGAACACATTCAATACAATTTGTTTCTCGGCGCTTTTCAACGGTTTCCCGCTGCAGTGTTTAACGTAGCCAACGCGAACATCCATCTCGCACAAATTGAAATTCCCTCCCGCATGCCCAGCCTTTACGCATGCGTGTTGTACCCAGAGTAAAAATTGTCACGTCTTGTGTATTTATGCCAACCTGGAGTTCATTTACATACTAAATATTGGTTATGATAATTCTAGAGTACGATAATTACAATTGTGTTGAAGGAATGTTCTATTCTTGCAAGTTAGAAAGTGGACTATATTTTGTTGCGCGTGGCAGGGTCTGTTGTTCAAGCAGACTCAACGAGAAGTGTTGCCAATCCGCCTATTCTTTTGCTAAAATTAGCTGTTTTGAACTTTTTGGTCCTGCATTGGTGACAATAATGTCTTTCAGATATTTGCACAGTAGTATCATACTTATTTGACTTCATTCAAAAATAGGCACGGAAGTGACCTATTTTTCGTTTGTTTATTTATTTTCTTTAACAGCAGTATTAATCCTTGTGGTATTGTTGCAGATGTTCCTATTCGAACGTTGTCTACGTCGCTGTTTGTAAATATGATGCTAGATTTTAAAAATTTTGAAAAATGGAAGAAATAAAGTGGCTGAAGTTCCATTTCGTTGGTAATTTTCGATTCGTCAAACCTCTTACGATTTTTGAGTAAATTAGACGAAATTCTGCACATATATTCTCTACGTCCATTGCAAGATAGGGTCTACTTCATTTTTTGATAGCATAAAAAAAGAAAATCGCGGATCCACGATATTGGATTTTTTTTTCAAATTCTCTTACAATTTTTGTCCAATTTGCGTGAAAAAATGTATGCAAAACTACTCTAGTTATGTGAATATGTTTATACTACATATATATATATATATTTAATAAACCTACGGATATACAAAGATAACACTCGGAAAGAACTGGCCATTCAAAAAATGGCTTTTCTTGTGAGGGAAGTGAGGAGGAAAATTTGTATTCTTTATTCTATGAAAACTAGCAACAAATAGGGTATGACATGTCCACATTGTGATTATGGTGATTATCCATAAAAAGCATTTCAACAATATAATGTAGAACCCTACACACTGTGAGAATTCGCTTTTCGCTATATTCTGCAGTTATTGGTTGGCAACACTGTATTCATACACTTGCATTTGTTTACAGTACAGTTCCTTCTAAGTCATAAAAATAATTTCTACAATATAATGTAGAAACTACACACTGTGATAATTCGCTTTTCGCTATATTCTGCAGTTATTGGTTGGCAACACTGTATTCATACACGTGCATTTGTTTACCGTACAGTTCCTTCTAAGCGCGGATCCAGTGAAATAAAACAATAATAGTGTTGTTTAACACGGACGTAATAAGCAAAAGTAGTGTGTCGTGATGGGACTCAGGACTGCCAGGGGGGTGGGGGTAACAAAACGGGTTCCTGACGCAGCTCCGTGAATTTAAGAGGAACGTCTACCAGAAAACTTGCATGGTATAAATATTTAACCCGTGTCCTACTAAGTTAGCATTGTTGTTAGTTGTAATAAAATATATCTAAAATTATTCTTGCATGTTTCTATATTAGTATACATCTCCGTGTGTACAAACTAATGTAATAGTGTCTACGTATGTGTAGGGAAATTTTAAAAATAGCAAGAGATCAAAGTTGGGAATATACGCGTTCGGCGTTTTCAAGAAGTTATGATGGTAATATTATTTTCGTAATATCTCCCGCTGACTGTTCGATTTAGCGAGCCTAGCAGCAGTGTTGAGGGTGAGCAAGAGAGTTGACGATAGGTGCCGGGTTGAGATGATGTCATAGGCTCACTTGTTGATTGGATGATTCGGGAGTTGTGACTTGCTTCCAAGCTGCAAATGCAGAACGGCCAGACATGTTACGACAATAATCTCACTGTACATTATTTCGGTTTATTTTATTCTGTAGTTTCTGTGCTGATATACCTATGTATATTCGTTGTTTATATTGTATCTGTTTCTTTAATCTATTTAAGTTGAATCTTGCAAAAGTTCAAATTTGTTTGATAGCTTCATCGGGTAGTTTTTATTTATATTTAATCTGCAAACATTCCTGTTTAAAACTTTGATATTTTTGTCTTTTGTTGCTTATGATTCACTGTTTGAAGTTTCTTTCTTAATTTAGAAATTATTGACAATGATAATGATAACTTGCACAGCAACTACCTCTATGGGAACGGACATAAATTTTACTAATTTTAGTTTTCTTATGAATTAGCACTTGGAGAATACGAGATATATGTATTTGTTGATAGGCGATACTTTTCACAATTAAGTTATTTGAAGTTGTAAATTGATACAACCGGTATCGACGATTGGGTGCTACAACTCGGAGGGGGTGGGGGGAACACATTTTATTATCCTTGGTAGACAAGGTTTAGCATTAAGAGGCCGCAGTGCGAGGGAAAAAAATGACAAAAAGTTGGGAGAACTTCCCCCACGCCCGCCTAATTGCCACTACTGGATACAACTATCATTATTTGATAGCCTATGTAATCCCCGATTGTGGGTTTACATAGGTTTTCTCCTCTTTACCACCCTGTGCGTTACAGTCACTTAACTGGCTTTTCCTGTCATATTAGGAGAATTTATCACAAATCTGTTCCAATTCAATAAAATTCATCAATATCATCATCATTCTTATCTGCTGTTTCGGGATGAATATAAAACAATTTTATACCACCCTCCTTGAAAAATTGCATATGAATTCCTATCAGTAAGAACTTCTAATGTTTTATGAGCCAGAGCATGAGCCGAGACCTTCATGACACGTAGTATCGCTTGGAAATCAAGTGGTCTCAGGTTCGATGCATAGTGGTTTGGATTCCACTTTAAACCATAGACCCAGTCCGGATTAGTCTGTCTGTGCATAAAGTGGACTTAAAACTCACATTTCTTTAAAACCTGAAATAATTTTCATTTATGAAGAAGCTTGTCCCTAAATTATGATTATTAGTGCCGCCTTGTATAATTCTAATTATAAGATTGTCCTAAAATGGCTGCCTAACTTCTTGAACAGTTACTATGCCTAATGTATATCATGTATCTCGTTAGCTGTAAATGGATATGTCCCTGAATTGTAAAGACTCGGAACATTCTGTGTACAGTGACCGGCAATGAAAATGGGACACATAGATCCTGAGATATTACCTTCTCTGCATCGCATATTGTGTGTTGCCTAACCACAGGGTAATGAGCGAACATCCATATCAAATTTTCTGATGAAGCCGGAGAGTTATACAACACACACGACACATTGCAGTGAAGCCAGTATTTCAGGATCTAGGTGTCCCGTTTTTTTGCCGGAGGCTGTACATACTTTAATTTCTTTATATTCATATAATGTAGAGACCAGAGACCAATTTCCACCAAATAACATTTACTCCATAGAAGAAGCTCGTTACAGAAACATAAATTGAACTTGTATATTAATAAATCGTTGGATATTTTTGATATATTGGTGCACAGAGACATACACCTTTCTTCAGCTTGATGCCTCTATATATTTTAGAAGCTATATATTCTAGTAAAGAGCAACTCAATCTCTAAGACATAAATGTGGTGTTATTTTTCGAAAATAGGACCATATTAAAATTTGGCATGAGGTTCTTAATAAATTTCGAAAGACATAGTTACAAACAGTGGCGGCCCCTGGTGAACAAAAATGTAAACTTATATGATGTTTTCAAAGTTATTTAACTGCCAAAATTTTAAAAAATAGGGATATGCACTTTTCTTGAGAATATATTTTAAACGTTAGCACCTAACAAAAATAAAAAGATCACGAAAGATAGAATACGATCAGATTTCTCCTTTTTCCGTAAGAGGGAAAGAAATATGGAAGGGAAGTTGCCAGACAATCTTGCTAAATTTTCTTGAATTTATATTAGAATTCCTACCCTAAGAAAGCACTGATTGGTCATATCTTGCACCTAGTGGCGTATAAGGATATTGGTGGGGGTTATAATCCCCCTTTCTAGCCCTAGATTTTATAAAATCACACACAAATGTGAAAATGAAGATGGTAAAATAAAGCAATGACCACTGAACAAGTCCAACTCCGTTCCCCTTTGGACTTGAAACCAACCACCTTTACACAATTCCTGTGTCCAAGTGAATATAAAAAATTCTAGAAATAAACAGCATTATGTTTGCGTACATTTTGATTGTAGTTCATATATTTGTATCGATTTCATAAAGATTGCTACCTGTGTTGACCCTTTTTACCTTTGCAAGACTTGCAAAAAAACTGCTGCAAAACGAAGCAAAGAGAGGAAGTCGTTCAACCTGTTTTCAGTGGACACTTTTCTTATTTTAAAGTTTATCACTTTCTTTTCCAAGAGTAAGAGAAGTGCCTTAAAGGTAAATTTCGCATTGCGTAGGTCTCACTGACTCTCTCGTGAAATTCCAAAGATATTTGACGCACAGCAAGTGAGCCTGGAATTACAGAGAACGCATACTTAGTGCGTAATATACGCAGGTGGGTGCGTGAAAGTTCTAGCATGCATGTGAAATTATGCCTAGTGGCACTCCCTGAGTAAATCATGTGGTATTTTGTTACCTATTGAAACTGTACCGTTATCTTTATGTCATCATACGTTGAAACCAAACTGTTATTTTCAATTTTATAACGTTTTAAAACTGTGCCGGTTTTAATCTTATCAATCGTTGAAATGTACCGTTTTAAAATTATCACTTGTTCAAATTGTACCGTTTTTTATTTGTCACTTGTTGAAACTGTATCCATTTTATCACTTGATGAAATTATACAGGTTTTTATTTCATCACTCGTTGAAACTGTATCCATAATTTAACTTGATGAAATTGCTCAGTTTTTTTATTTTATCACTTGTTGAAACTGTATCCATTTTATCACTTGCTAAAATTGTACAGTTTTTTATTTTATCACTCGTTGAAACTGTATCCATAATTTCACTTGATGAAATTGTACAGGTTTTTTTTTGTCCACTTTAAAAAAGTAAAGTGTTCCCCTGTCCATAGCACCACGCTATGAAGGCGTATAGGGGGTGTGGGGGTAACGCCCAACACTTTCTTGATCCGGTCGTGAGTGGGGGTGATGTGATCAACATCACGCCCCTGACCGCCTTTACCCCCCAGGGTTTCCCCCAGGTACCCATGTTATTCGACGCTGGGTGTGCGCCGGGGCCGCTTTCACCCTTTGTACATTTTATTTCCGAAACTAGTACCAAGATGGGACAAGGGCAGAGTGAACTGAACGCGTTGAGTGGACAATTCACGATTTCGCCAACAAAGGTTTCGGGTTCAAGTCCTATTTTTTCCCTATTCCTATTCATCCTCTGGGTCACGGTTAGCCTAAAGAGGCAGAGAAGAAACGTAAATAGATAAAGCTCTCCCATGAGCATTACATCTTCCTAGGAAGGCTTTTGAAGATGTGGACAGAAGATTCCAGACATTCTCGATCTGGGCCACAGTCAAGGTAAGCTGATCAGTATCATGCTTCTGCCGTTTTTATTTGTTGGGTTGTCCCAAGTATCCATTGATGGGATGCTGGGTGAGCACCAGAGCTAGTTATGTAGATACATTAGATGAAGTATCACCACATGGGAATCGAACTGGGTCTCATGGGCGGAAGTGAGACGCCTTACCAGTTGAATCACAACGGTCGTAAAAATAAGAGAAATACTTTGAAAAATGCCAAACACAAGACAAAACTTGTCGCGATTAACCAATACTAATCTCGTTCTGCAATCTTCTCTCCAATTTCGGTTTTCTTCTCGGTCTTCAAATTAAAATCTCTAACCCATCTTGGTTTCTAGTTCTAGTTTGGTCATTTCAAGTTTTTTTTCTGCCTTTCTATGTTTAATCGCGACAATTAGGATGAAAAATAATTTCGTGAAATATACAGGGTGATTCAGTAAAAGCGTGGAAGAAGGAAACGGGAAATAGGTGATTCATCACTGCACAATTTGAGATGAGGAACCAATGGTCAGAGAAGCCTCCGTAACGAGATAAGGGCTGAGACACGTCGATTGATTTAACTCCATGAATTACATGCTTGTCATTTGGAAACTAGTGTCATAGTATTGAGGAACAGGTGATATAAACGTACAATCCTGGGGATTAATTCCATGTTCGTGTCTACTGGAGCCTCTTAAACAAGTCATTTATAGCCCCGGACGTGAAGCCGAGTAGATTCAGGTCGGGTGATCTCGTAGGTCTGGCAATAGTGCTTCCCCATACAATGTACCGAACAGGAAAGATAGTTGGTTGCGGGCGTCCACGTTGAAGTCAGGCGATGCTCAGAATCTAAGTACGTCGGCTTTTCTAACCCTAGGTTCAGGTTTACCAGACGTCCTCTTTTACTCGAACATGCCCTCTTTTTCGAGTCAGTGAGGGTTTCTATTAAAATGGGGAAATTACCTCTTCTTGGGGGTATAGAAAACTGCTTCAACTTCAAGATTCGTAACAAAATGTTATATTTGTTAAAATTGTTTGCGTGTTCAATTTCAGAGTAAGGAAATACAACATTCTCAGTTGCAAGCTCAATGAAAATAGAAAATAGGGTTATGATGTAAGAAGGTATTTAAAACGCTTCCTTCTGCATTCTTTCATTAAATAAACAAGTAAGAGGACTTGACATGACATTGTTCTTTTATTGTGCTATTATCACAATATTAAGGAATTTTAATAGTCTATTGTCTTTGTCACTTCTACCTATTCAGCGTCTCATTTTTGTGCGGTCCCCCTGGACTTGCAGCCCCTAGGCTATATCCACCCATGGATAAAATTTATCAAGCAGAGTGGGACACAAGTACCTAGATGGGGGAAATCCCCCCATCCCCCCTACAAATACCACCCTGGGTATTAGTTGAGTTTGGTAGGATCAGCAATGATTCATATCGTTGAAATCTAATGCGAGTCAACTTCTTAGAAATGAAAGCTACGGTTAATATAATTTAACACCTGTATAAATTTTGGGTTCTTGTAAGCTTTTAGACGAGAAAACAAATGCATATTACTACAATTGTTAAAATAGTATAACACATCACAAACATTGTAAGACTTACGAATAAGTCATTAATGTTTGATAAATAACATGCTTCTTCTTATAGGAACTAGTAGCTACCGCTCGCTTTTTGTCCTCTGAAATGTATTATCTATTTGCTCCATCTGTTGAGAAAAAGTTGAACGTTCCCTTAGAGTTCGATGTTCTGAATATCCCTTTCATTGGA